>NC_083743.1:19971781-19974281 GCF_033458585.1 Syngnathus typhle
CTCGAAACTCCCGGGTAGGGTATACACCCGCTCTCAGTGCGAGTGCGACCAGATAGTGTCTCTGACGAAACATCACAGCCTGAGGGTCCGCGAGCCACGTGTTACTGATCGCATCGTTACGGAACAGGTCCACTCCCACACCCTGGACCCACAATGCGCCCCAGGCCAGATTCTCCACACGCCGCCAGTCAGGGAGGACTAGCGCGCTCGCAACTGCAGCCGGGACGGCGCCCCCTGTGCCTAGTGTCGGCACACCGCCCGGATCTCCGCCTGCCGCAACCCACAACCTCAACCAGGCAGGTTTTTGCACCGCCTCAATAGCTAGAGATCTCAACCACACATCCGAAGACCAACAGAGTTTCCAGGTGCGCCTGACCTGTATTCTGGGAACAGTAACGGACAACTTAACGATGCCCAACCCGCTGTCGCGAGTCCGCGAATAGATGAAGCCCCCCGCTGTGGACGGGTCGAGACGCAACCACCTCTTCACAGCCATCCGCACCTTCCCGTCAAGCCACCTCAATCTGGTCGCTGAAACCTTACCGACAACTGCCCTGAAGGTGACTCTCGGGAGTAAGAATGTGTTGCACACCAGTACCTTCTGCGAAGGCTTTAACGCCGACGCCGTAATTCTTTGCAGCCCCATACTCACCTGCTCGTCCAGACCCTCAGAGACAATTCCCCGCCACGGCACTATAGTGGCCCCCAGATATCGAACTGACTCACCCAGAGTCACCATGTGTATCGGCTTCCCACACAGCCTCCAAGCTACGCAGCCGCTCTCGTTTGGACCCATCCAGATACCGTGGCACTTACTTGGCTGGACAGCCAGCCCCGTAAGCTGGCAAAAGACCTCCAGGATCACCAAGTTCTTCTTCATTCCTTCCTCCGAGCCACTCAGCAGGACTAGATCATCCGCAAAGGCCAACGCGGCGATTCGGCGGTCGCCCCAGACCAGGTGACTTTCTTCGCGTTCGAGGCTATGGATGAGAGGATCCATAGCGAGATTGAATAGCAGTGGGGACATTGGGTCGCCTTGCTTAACACCAACCTTCATGGAAATGGGCTCGGAATAGGCGCCTCCGCAACCCACTCTGGTCGAGCAGCCCACATACGAGTGATGGATCACCTCGATTACACGTCTGTCCACGCCCAAGCTTCCCAAAACACACAGGACATGATCATGAGAAACCGAGTCGAAAGCCTTCGCAAAATCAATGAACACGACTGCCAGCGGCACGCCAGCCGACCTCGAATGCCCCATGATCCGGTCAAGAATCATGAGGTTCTCCTCGCAACCACTCGCGCCGGCGACGAAACCACGCTGCCGGGGGCTAACAGGACAGGCACGCGCTAGCCTCATCGCCATTATCCGCCCAAACAACCTCAGCACGACTGACCCGATAGTCACAGGCCTCCAGCCTGACACAGTACCCAGCTCAGTAGGGTCAGCCGATTTGGGTAGCAACCGGGTCTTGCACTCCTTGAAGACTTGGGGAACGACTCCACGCACCATCCATGTCGTAAACAGCCTCGCCAGTTGCGTACCGTCCGGGTCCCAGCCAAGAAGAGCCTGCTTCTTGATCTCGTCTGGGCCCGGTGCAGAGCAATTCCTCATCTTAGCCAAGTTAGATACAACTTCCGGCCCCAGGATCGGGTGGTGGAATGGTTCGTTATCCGCGGTCAGTCCCACCTCGAAGCCCTCCAGTCCATAAAACGGCTTGACCGTTTCCCACTTACTCCTGAAGTGCCTATCCACCAACTCCAGCGGCAAATCACACCTAAGGGGCGTCAGACCATCCAAGATCCGCCGTGCCAGCCCCTTCCTCGCCTCAGAATAGCCGCGCTGCTGGTGGTAGAACACCCTCCTACGTTGGACGAGCCGCCTCGTCCAACCCGTCCTCCATCGGTCTCGAGGTCTGGACCTCGCGGACTTTGTCGGCCATACTACCTTACCCCCTAGGGCTTTCATGAGATCCAAAGCAGAGGACTCGATCAGGCTAGGCTCCCGACCTGCTTTCTTGACTAAGGCAGCGGTGGCCTGGTGCTCCTCACCCCCCGCCAGCAGCTCTTCCAGAACCCTATTCTCCACCAGATCTGGAAGCGACGGGGGGCAGGTCCATTTCTGGGGTGTCGCCCTGGCAGCCAGGGCTCGCCAACGCACACCAGACGTACCGCCTGCCGCACGACCGCACAGGGACCCCCACTTCCACCTCACCTGCTCTCCGGACTTGCCCGTTCCCAACATCTGGGCCACCACCACATTCTTGAGCCTATGATTCTTGTATTTTTTCATAAGCTTCACCATCCGAGCCTCCTCCTTCACGCTCCACCTCCTCTCCCTCCTTGGACCCTTACGAGCCTGGCTCCGCTCTTTACGAGCCGTGAACCACTCCGCTGCATGGGCCTGTCGCTTATGCTGAGACACTCCAACAGCCGTCCGAAAACGGCGCCCACAGTGATCGCAAGCGACCCCCTGTTCGACATCCACCATGCGCAC
>NC_083743.1:19984281-20004281 GCF_033458585.1 Syngnathus typhle
GTGGGGGCCCTACCAAGGCGGGTCATGAGTGCCAGTCGGTCAGTTCGGGAGAAGGGGAGGGTACTCGGAGGCCCACCGGGAGCAGACGGGGGTCCGGAAGCTGAAGGGGGTGAAGTACGGCAGACGGCCGTCCCCGGGAGGGGGTGTTCGTTCACGTGCGGACGCCGGGAGCAGGCGGCCGTCACGCAATTCTGCCAACCGTTCCCACCGGCCTGTGTTTAAGGAGGCGGCCGGTCCTCCGTCCTTGGATGGATAACATTCGCAGATTTTCTGCCCGGCCTGTGTTTAAGGAGGCGGCCGGTTCCCTCCTTCCTTTCTTGGATGTATAACATTCGCAGGTTTTCGCCCGGCCTATGTTTAGTGAGGCGGCCGGTCCTCCCCCTCCTTGGATGGATAACATTCGCAGATTTTCTGCCCGGCCTGTGTTTAAGGAGGCGGCCGGTTCCCTCCTTCCTTTCTTGGATGTATAACATTCGCAGATTTTCGCCCGGCCTATGTTTAAGGAGGCGGCCGGTCCTCCACGAGAAGAATTCTGCCAACGTTCCACCGGCCTGTGTTTAAGGAGGCGGCCGGTCCTCCACGAGAAGAATTCTGCCAACGTTCCACCGGCCTGTGTTTAAGGAGGCGGCCGGTCCTCCCCGTCGTTCCGCCGGCCTGTGTTTAAGGAGGCGGCCGGTCCTCCACGAGAAGAATTCTGCCAACGTTCCACCGGCCTGTGTTTAAGGAGGCGGCCGGTCCTCCCCGTCGTTCCGCCGGCCTGTGTTTAGGCCGGTCCTCCACTATTCCTTCCTTGGATGGAAAGCATGTAGCACTTTGAAAATTTTCGAGCACTGTGACACTTTGAACATTTTCGAGAGTTTTTGTACTTAGAAAAATTTTCGCTCTTGCACTTCCAGAGTGCTTTGCGGTAGCTCCTAGGTTCGCTGTCCGAGCAGGTGAACACTTTTTGGGGGGGAACACATCGCTAGAGACACCAGCCGCCTGGTTCTCGGGGCCAAAATTTGTGTTCCCCACACTCGTTCTGACTATATTTTGCGATTTGGGGGTAAAGGTAATGAGTACAGTGACTAGGGGGACCAACTCATCGTACTCTGGCGCACCAACAGACCAAAGCTGGTACTGCACCTACCCCTGGTACCCCAACCCCAGGTACCTGAAGGGACTTTGAAAATTTTTCGCCAAATTTCGGAGGGAGCTCCAGGGCAAGATGCTGATTTTTCGCTATTTGCGGCCGACCGCGGAACCAGCGCGGAGCGGACACTTTACGGCGCAAGAGCCGTTGGCACTTAGAAATTTTTCGCCAAAGTTGGAGCGAGCTCCAGGGCAAGAGGCTGATTTTTCGCTATTTGCGGCCGACTGCGGGAACCAGCCAGAGTGGACACTTTACGGCGCAAGAGCCGTTGGCACTTAGAAATTTTTCGCCAAAGTTGGAGCGAGCTCCAGGGCAAGAGGCTGATTTTTCGCTATTTGTGGACGACTGCGGGAACCAGCCAGAGCGGACACTTTACGGCGCAAGAGCCGTTGGCACTTAGAAATTCTTCGCCAAAGTTGGAGCGAGCTCCAGGGCAAGAGGCTGATTTTTCGCTATTTGCGGCCGACTGCGGGAACCAGCCAGAGCGGACACTTTACGGCGCAAGAGCCGTTGGCACTTAGAAATTTTTCGCCAAAGTTGGCGCGAGCTCCAGAAGGAGAGGCTGATTTTTCGCTATTTGCGGCCGACCGCGGGAACCAGCCAAAGCGGACACTTTACGGCGCAAGAGCCGTTGGCACTTAGAAATTTTTCGCCAAAGTTGGCGCGAGCTCCAGAAGGAGAGGCTGATTTTTCGCTATTTGCGGCCGACCGCGGGATCCATCCAAAGCGGACACTTTACGGCGCAAGAGCCGTTGGCACTTAGAAATTTTTCGCCAAAGTTGGCGCGAGCTCCAGAAGGAGAGGCTGATTTTTTGCTATTTGCGGCCGACCGCGGGAACCAGCCAAAGCGGACACTTTACGGCGCAAGAGCCGTAGGCACTTAGAAAATATTCGCCTGAGTTGGCGCGAGCTCCAGCAGGAGAGGCTGATTTTTCGCCATTTGTGGCCGACCGCGGGAACCAGCCAAAGCGGACACTTTACGGCGCAAGAGCCGTAGGCACTTAGAAAATATTCGCCTGAGTTGGCGCGAGCTCCAGGTGGAGAGGCTGATTTTTCGCCATTTGTGGCCGACCGCGGGAACCAGCCAAAGCGGACACATTACGGCGCAAGAGCCGTAGGCACTTAGAAAATATTCGCCTGAGTTGGCGCGAGCTCCAGGTGGAGAGGCTGATTTTTCGCCATTTGTGGCCGACCGAGCGAACCAGCCAAAGCGGACACTTGACGGCGCAAGAGCCGTTGGCACTTAGAAATTTTTCGCCTGAGTTGGCGCGAGCTCCAGCAGGAGAGGCTGATTTTTCGCCATTTGTGGCCGACCGCGGGAACCAGCCAAAGCGGACACTTGACGGCGCAAGAGCCGTTGGCACTTAGAAATTTTTCGCCTGAGTTGGCGCGAGCTCCAGCAGGAGAGGCTGATTTTTCGCCAATTGTGGCCGACCGCGGGAACCAGCCAAAGCGGACACATTACGGCGCAAGAGCCGTAGGCACTTAGAAAATATTCGCCTGAGTTGGCGCGAGCTCCAGGTGGAGAGGCTGATTTTTTGCCATTTGTGGCCGACAGGGGAACTGTCGCAATTCGGACAGCTTGTGCGGCAGCCCACGCTGGCATTTAGAAAATATTCTGAAATTTCCACCGACTTCCGTGGTGGAGAGGCCGAATTTTCGACATTCGGGGCCGACCGGGGAACCGTCGGCACTCGGACGGAACGTGCGGCAGCCCACGCTCGCACTTAGAAAATATTCTGAAATTCTCACCGACCTCCGTGGTGGAGAGGCCCAATTTTCGACATTCGGGGCCGACCGGGGAACCGTCGGCACTCGGACGGAACGTGCGGCAGCCCACGCTCGCACTTAGAAAATATTCTGAAATTCTCACCGACTTCCGTGGTGGAGAGGCCGAATTTTCGACATTCGCGGCTGACCGGGGAACCGTCGGCACTCTGACAGCTTGTGCGGCAGCCCACGCTGGCACTTAGAAAATATTCTGAAATTCTCACCGACTTCCGTGGTGGAGAGGCCGAATTTTCGCGATTCGGGTCCGAAAGGAGAACCGTCGCAATTCGGACAGCTTGTGCGGCAGCCCACGCTGGCACTTAGAAAATATTCTGAAATTCTCACCGACCCCCGTGGTGGAGAGGCCGAATTTTTGACATTCGCGGCCGACCGGGGAACCGTTGCCACTCGGACAAGTTGTGCGGCAGCCCACGCTCGCACTTAGAAAATATTCTGAAATTCTCACCGACTTCCGTGGTGGAGAGGCCGAATTTTCGACATTCGGGGCCGACCGTGGAACCGTCGGCACTCGGACAAGTTTTGCGGCAGCCCACGCTCGCACTTAGAAAATATTCTGAAATTCTCATCGACTTCGGTGGTGGAGAGGCCGAATTTTCGACATTCGGGGCCGACCGGGGAACCGTCGGCACTCGGACAAGTTGTGCGGCAGCCCACGCTCGCACTTAGAAAATATTCTGAAATTCTCACCGACTTCCGTGGTGGAGAGGCCGAATTTTCGACATTCGGGGCCGACCGGGGAACCGTCGGCACTCGGACAAGTTGTGCGGCAGCCCACGCTCGCACTTAGAAAATATTCTGAAATTCTCACCGACTTCCGTGGTGGAGAGGCCGAATTTTCGACATTCGGGGCCGACCGGGGAACCGTCGGCACTCGGACAAGTTGTGCGGCAGCCCACGCTCACACTTAGAAAATATTCTGAAATTCTCACCGACCTCTGTGGTGGAGAGGCCGAATTTTCGACATTCGGGGCCGACCGGGGAACCGTCGGCACTCGGACAAGTTGTGCGGCAGCCCACGCTCGCACTTAGAAAATATTCTGAAATTCTCACCGACTTCCGTGGTGGAGAGGCCGAATTTTCGACATTCGCGGCCGACCGGGGAACCGTCGGCACTCGGACAAGTTGTGCGGCAGCCCACGCTCGCACTTAGAAAATATTCTGAAATTCTCACCGACCTCCGTGGTGGAGAGGCCGAATTTT
Organism: Syngnathus typhle; assembly: GCF_033458585.1. Lineage (NCBI taxonomy): Eukaryota > Metazoa > Chordata > Actinopteri > Syngnathiformes > Syngnathidae > Syngnathus > Syngnathus typhle. The sequence continues at coordinate 19,988,405 of NC_083743.1, forward strand.
CGACATTCGGGGCCGACCGGGGAACCGTCGGCACTCGGACAAGTTGTGCGGCAGCCCACGCTCGCACTTAGAAAATATTCTGAAATTCTCACCGACTTCCGTGGTGGAGAGGCCGAATTTTCGACATTCGGGGCCGACCGGGGAACCGTCGGCACTCGGACAAGTTGTGCGGCAGCCCACGCTCACACTTAGAAAATATTCTGAAATTCTCACCGACCTCTGTGGTGGAGAGGCCGAATTTTCGACATTCGGGGCCGACCGGGGAACCGTCGGCACTCGGACAAGTTGTGCGGCAGCCCACGCTCGCACTTAGAAAATATTCTGAAATTCTCACCGACTTCCGTGGTGGAGAGGCCGAATTTTCGACATTCGCGGCCGACCGGGGAACCGTCGGCACTCGGACAAGTTGTGCGGCAGCCCACGCTCGCACTTAGAAAATATTCTGAAATTCTCACCGACCTCCGTGGTGGAGAGGCCGAATTTTCGACATTCGCGGCCGACCGGGGAACCGTCGCCACTCGGACAAGTTGTGCGGCAGCCCACGCTCGCACTTAGAAAATATTCTGAAATTCTCACTGACCTCCGTGGTGGAGAGGCCGAATTTTCGCCATTCGGATCCGACCGGGGAACCAGCGCGCCTCGGATAGATTGCGTGTCAGCCCTCGGTGACACTTAGAAAATATTCGTAAAATTATTTCGGACCTCTAGGACCGCTTTTTCACCGTCGCTGTCCGACCGGGGAACCGTCGTAGCTCGGACAGTTCGTGTGCCAGCATCCGCTGGCACTTAGAAAAATTTTCAAAAAGAAAAAAAAGTCTTCTGCGCATACGTGCCGACTATATTTTGCGATTAGGGGGTAAAGGGGATGAGTACAGTAACTAAGGGGACCAACTCATCGTACTCTGGCGCACCAACAGACCAAAGCTGGTACTGCACCAGCGCTTACCCCTGGTACCTGAGCGCTAGCCCCTGGTACCTGAGCGCCCGCCCCTGGTACCTAAGAGCTACCCCGGCTGCCGCGAGCGATGCCCGGCGAGGCTTCCAGAGCCTCGGCTAAGCATTTTCGACGGCCCGCTGGTCTTCCAGCGGAGCTCCGGCCGGTCCTCGGGGGGCCGTTCCGCCTAACTTTTTACGCCCGATTGGGCTTCCAGGGACGCGGCTAAGCATTTTTAACCAAGTATGGAGCTTTTTTGGGACTTCCGTGTGGAGCTTCAGGGCCGTTCCGCCTAACTTTTTACGCCCGATTGGGCTTCCAGGGACGCAGCTAAGCATTTTTAACCAAGTATGGAGCTTTTTTGGGACTTCCGTGTGGAGCTTCAGGGCCGTTCCGCCTAACTTTTTACGCCCGATTGGGCTTCCAGGGACGCGGCTAAGCATTTTTAACCAATTATGGAGGTTTTTGCAGACCTCCAGCTGGAAATCCAGGGCCGTTCCGCCTAACCTTTTACGCCCGATTGGGCTTCCAGGGACCTGGCTAAGCATTTTTAACAGATTATGGAGCTTTTTGAGGACTTCCATGTGGAGCTCCAGGGCCGTTCCGCCTAACTTTTTACGCCCAATTGGGCTTCCAGGGCCGCGGCTAAGCATTTTTAACAGATTATGGAGCTTTTTGCGGACTTCCGGCTGGAGCTCCAGGGCCGTTCCGCCTAACTTTTTACGCCCGATTGGGCTTCCAGGGCCGCGGCTAAGCATTTTTAACCGATTATGGAGGTTTTTGCGGACCTCGAGGTGGAGCTCCAGGGCCGTTCCGCCCAACCTTTTACGCCCGATTGGGCTTCCAGGGACCCGGCTAAGCATTTTTAACCGATTATGGAGGTTTTTGCGGACCTCCAGGTGGAGCTCCAGGGCCGTTCCGCCTAACCTTTTACGCCCGATTGGGCTTCCAGGGACCCGGCTAAGCATTTTTAACAGATTATGCAGCTTTTTGAGGACTTCCATGTGGAGCTCCAGGGCCGTTCCGCCTAACTTTTTACGCCCGATTGGCCTTCCAGGGCCGCGGCTAAGCATTTTTAACAGATTATGGAGCTTTTTGCGGACTTCCGGCTGGAGCTCCAGGGCCGCTCCGCCTAACTTTTTACCCCCGATTGGGCTTCCAGGGCCGCGGCTAAGCATTTTTAACAGATTATGGAGCTTTTTGAGGACTTCCATGTGGAGCTCCAGGGCCGTTCCGCCTAACTTTTCACGCCCGATTTGGCTTCCAGGGATGCGGCTAAGCATTTTTAACAGATTATGGAGCTTTTTTGGGACCTCCAGGTGGAGCTCCAGGGCCGTTCCGCCTAGCTTTTTACGCCCGATTACGCTTCCAGGGACGCGGCTAAGCATTTTTAACAGATTATGGAGCTTTTTGCGGACCTCCAGCTGGAGCTCATTCACGCGAGACCGAAAGAAAAAAAAAGGCATGAAAATGGAGAATCGAAAAAGCTCGATTTTTTTCAACCGGGGCGCAGGGAGTCCTAACCGGGGCGCCGCCCCGGCTCGCCCCGGCTTGGCTACGCCTCTGGTCTACACTATTTCAAGATTTAAGATTCAAGATTCAAGAGTTTCTATTCGCCATGTTTGAGCGTGCCAAACAAGGGATTTGACTTCGGTAAATCACACCCTCTGTTCAACATTCAGGTGACTAACAACACTCAGGACATATGAAAAATGGCAACTATTCTCAAACATCCCCTGATCTTAAACTCCCAAAAGGGCAAGGAAAAACTAAAAACTCCCACCGATCAAACCTGCAGTAGAACCTGTTTAGCTGGTTAGCAAGCCTTGGGCTAAACATGGTAAATGAGAAACCTTGAGAAGAGCCCACAGATGGGATGGTCCGTCTTCCAAGAACCTGTTTAGCTGGTTAGCAAGCCTTGGGCTAAACAGGTTCTACTGCAGGTACATATTTTTACTATGTGTCCTCTCTGCATCCATTGCAGCCTGGTCATCCTGGAAGAGGGACCCTCCCATCTGTGGGCTCTTCTCAAGGTTTCTCATTTACCCTAGTTGGAGTTTTGAGTTTTTCGTTGCCCTCCTGGGAGAATATTTGTCATTTTTCACACGTCCTGAGTGTTGTTAGTTACCTAAATGTTGAACAGAGGCTGTGTTGTACCGAAGTCAAATTCCTTGTTTGACACCCTCAAACATTGCAAATAAACACTGAGGTATTAGGCCCACTTACACTCACTGGTGTCTCGTAACTTGCAGAGGACTGCTCAGTGGAAGGCATCCTCCCTTGCTACAGGGAAATGTGCAACAGCCAGCAAAGATGCCACATTGAGCTTTTGAAGGACCAGTCCTGCCCTGCCACCTACAAATATCTGCAGATGGTCTATAGCTGTGAACAGAAAGGTGGGATTCACGTCTCGTGATCTTCCACTCTGCACTGAATCTAAGACTATCTAAAGCAATGCAAGGAGTCCCACAAGGGGTTCGACGGCCAGATTTTTTTTAATCGTCCGTTCCAAATTAAAATGACTTTTGGCTGTCCTCAGTATGTCTCGATAGTCTGGGCATCGCCGACGGCAGCGTTGCAGACTCTCCCTTCAAAGCCTCCTCAATGAGAGACGCCACCCAGGTAAAAGCCCGCCTCAACAGGGAGTCCTGCTGGAAGCCGTCAAGAAATCGTACGTGGAAAATTGACCGCTTGGGACTTTGGTCACCTGAGCTTTGGAATGTCTGCCTCCTCCAGCCGTCGGCAGCTGGATCCTGGTGAACCTCGGCTACAAGAGAAAGGTGACGTCGATCGTGACCCAGGGGTGTGATAGCAACAATACTCGCTCCTGGGACATCAAACTTGAGATGAGACTAAGCGTTGACAAGAGGAAGTGGACCAAATACCCGGACGGGAAGGTGAGCGCGGGGGGGCCAATCAAGTCGACTGTGACCGCATCCTTCAATCTTGTCACAACAAACAAGGAAACATTCCATTTCTAGTTCATCGGCGGTGGGACTCATCTGCTTGAGACGCCCGCAATCGCTCAGTACGTCTGCATCCTGCCGCTAGAAAATTGTCCAGAATTTGGTCTCCGCTTCGACATCTTGGGATGCGCACAAGAGGGTGAGCAACACAATTTGCCGCTTTGGTTGCCGAAAACAACAATCCCAAAACATGCCACGAACTCTCGCCTTTTGTCCGACAGATGAGACGACCTGTGCCAGAAAGTTCAACAGCCTCCGTTTCACCAATTCGATGACATGAGTCACGCTTGACACAATGTTTCATGACCGCCTGTCGTCAATGTCACGTGTGTGTCTTCTGCAGGTTCTACTGTCCGCCCGGGTGTGACAAAGAGGAACACTTTGTCTTCGGAACGATGGTCTACTCTGCAGTACGGGATTGCCTGACCCCACCGGTGGACTTCTTGTCTGTGACTGCAAGTATGTGTAAATGCAGGACTCGCACATCTGTGCGGCTGCTATTCACGCTGGAGTCATTCAGAACAACATCGGAGGAGATTGCATTGTGATGAGCGCTCCCAAGCAGCACGTTTACTTGGGCTCCACCGGGAACGGGAGCACCTCCAGATAGAGAAGTCCCATGAAGAGCAACCGACTAATTATCACTTTATTATTTGCACTGGGTGTGTATTTTATGTTTGCGGACAGGGGTGAGTTAAAAACATTTTTAGGTCACGCCAACTGTCATGACGACTAAAACTCACACAGGGTCTCGCCTGCAGAGCCCAGATGCTCGTCACCTGACTGGGAGGAGTTTGCGGGGTTCTGCTACAAACATTTTGACGATGAATTGAACTGGGCTGATGCTCAACGGGTCTGCCGTGGTATTGGTGCCAAACTGGTGTCCATCCGCACCGAGGTGGAGCAGGCGTGGGTTAAAGTGCCTCTAATGTTGGCGCGCATCCCAACCTTAAATTTCCAACAGTCTCCGTAGAACGACTCGATGGGTGCAATATCTGAGAACCGGATGAGAGCTCTGTTCTCATCCGTTCCTGCAGAAACCAGCGACATGTGGACCGAACTGAACAACCTGGTGCTTCCCGGCACGTTCGTGTGGTCGGACCGCCACAAGGTGACCTTCACCCACTGGGCCAGCGTAAACACTCTGTGGCTGTGTTACGGCAGGTGCGTGGTCAAATCAGCATTTGGAAGATGAATAGATTTGCGCTCCACTGAAAATGATTGTTTTCCTTCAGACTGGAAGAAGATGGAAGCCAATGTCTTGCGCCCAAGTCAACAGCTTCATGTGCAAAATGCCCCACAGAGCATTTTCCAATTGCCTCATCGAAGCCACAGGTGGCGTCATAGAGTCAACCTCGCTGTGTTGGTTCCAAACATCCCAAGACCAATCGAAGTCCATGGAGAAAATTAACAATGCAAGCAAGACATCAAAGATGAAAATTTAATGCCCTTCCTACTCTGCTCAAAATAAATAGTATCACCATTTTAACAAAAAAAACCACAAAAACAAAAGAAATATCACTGACTAAGGACAACATACCTGTACAGCTGCTGCGAGAAGGCCTGGAGAGCAAACTTATCATAAGTGTTTTGGGCATTTAGCTTAGCTGTTATTAGCCAACTAGATGTCATGTCCAGATGCAATGTGAACAAGCGTGCGATGTTCACTAAGACTCGACTCTACTTGGTTTGTCCTTTTCTCTTGACAACTTTGAATGCCTTTTTGTAAGGTTACTGACTCAAAGAGCAAAACACATTGTACAGAAATTCCAGTGCTTTCAAAGAGCCCAATTGTAAGAACGTGAGACAAGAATAGTTTTGAAGCTGGAATGAAAGGTTCAAAGTCAATTATTGCTCTCGTTCATTGTTTTGTTTTTACTCATGTCGTGTTGTCTTGTCCTCATCGGCCTGTAGAAAGCGAGCCCAGACTAGACAGCTTTTTGTTTTATTCTACAAACCGGATTCGGTTGAAGTTGGGAAATTGTGTAAAATGTAAATAAAAACAAAACACAATTTGAAAATCCATTTCAACCTATATTCAATTGAATACACGACAAAGACAACATATTTAATGCTCAAATTCATTAACTTTATTTTTCAAATAATAATTTACTTAGAATTTCATGGCTGCAGCACGTGCAGTAGAAGTTAGGAAAGAGCATGTTTACCACTATGTTACATCACCTTTCCTTTTGATAACATTCAATAAACATTTTTGGAAGAGAGGAGACTACCGTTTTTTTCCATGTATATTGCGCAAAATTTAACTAATTTATTGTCCTAAAATCTGGGGTGCGCATTATACATGGGTACAATTTTTTATTTTTTTTTGTAAGAAAATCATTGTACAACAATTTTTGAAGAAAATCTTGTCACGGATGGAGTGTGGAAAGGAGCAGGGCGACCAAGTGCAGCTAGGACCAGGGTTCATTGGAGGAACTCAAAACACAGACTTGGTAAACTAATATACCTCTCTAACAAAACCAACAACAGGACTGACCGACAAAGACGTGGAACAAAAAGACAGGGTGACATTACCAAAGACAGGAACAGAAACCTGTGTTATTGTCAAATACTGTTTGTTTTTTAATCTCCATCGCGGACTGGACGTCACACGGAGGCAGTATCACTGCGCATGCGCACTATAGATCCGATGCGAATAGTCCTCTTCTTGACTGTCAATGAATGTGATAGTTTAATACAATCAGCAAATAACAAAATGTGTATTACAGGTAATATTTTATTTCACAACACTTTGCCTTGTTCCTTTTGTCTCTGCTGTTCAATTCAAACACGCTTCATACGAACGCAATGCTCTCGTATCAGACGCTTGCTGGATCACCTGCTCGTTTGCTGTCACAATGTACCCTACACAAAACTGAAACATTTGTTGCAGCTCCGAGTCACGGCGAGGGGCAAGTTTTGGTTTCCAAGGGTGTTTCTATTCCTCTTCAACTTCTCTCCCATACAGAGCCGCCTTTTTCACGTCACTTTCCTCTTTTCATTTTAAATGAACTGATCGCGGTGGTGCCTTTACGGGCAGTCGGAGAAATCAACACCAACAAAAAAAATACATCCAGCCTAGTTAAGACCATACCAAAGACTATAAAAATGGGAGCCATTGCCTCCCTGCTTGGCACTCAGCATTAAGGGTTGGAATTGGGGGGTTAGATCACCAAATGATTCCCGAGCGCGGCACCGCTGCTGCTCACTGCTCCCCTCTCCCCCAGGGGATGGATCAAAATCACACGGGGATGGGTCAAATGCAGAGGACAAATTTCACCACACCCAGATGCGTGTGTGACGATCATTGGGACTTAAAAAAAATAAAATAAAATTTGTATTATACATGGGTACAGGCTTTTTTTCCAGCATCGACATGCCATTTTTAGGGTGCATATTATACATAGGGGCGCATTATACATGAAAAAAAAAAGGTAATTCTCTTAGCTTCTCATGTGGAATTCTTTCCCATTCTTGCTTGATGAACCGCATCAGTTGTTCAACAGTCCGGGGTCTTCCCTGTCGGAATTTATGCTTCATAATGCGCCACACATTCAATAGGAGAGAGGTCTGGACTGCAAGCGGGCCAGGGAAGAACCTGGACTCTTTTACTTCGAAGCAGCGCTGTTGTAACACGTGCAGAATGTGGCTTGGCATTAAATAAGCTGCGGCGTCAATGAAAAAGACGTCGCTTGGACGGGAGCATATGTTGCTCCAAAATCTGTATGTACTTTTCAGCATTTTTGTGTTGCCTTCACAGAAATGTAAGTCACCCATGCACCCCCATACCATCACAGATGCTGGCTTTTGAACTCTGCGTTGATAACAGTCCGGATGGTCCGCTTCCTCTTTGGTCCGGAGGACACGACGTCCAATGTTTCCAAAGACAATTTGAAAATTGGACTCATCTGTCAGGTTTATTTTGATGACTGAATAACTATTAAGAGAAGAGAAACAGCAAACAGACCACAAGTGAGACAGAATATTAAGTCTTTTCTCGCGAGGAGTGCAGTACAGATCCTTCACAACAATCTCACTACACTAATTATCTGTATGCACTCCTGCTCTTTTTATTTGGATTTGCCCTACCCACAAAATGAGACAAGCCCTCTAAAAGGGGAGGAGGGAAGCACGTGGGCTTTGTCTCGTAAGAAGAAAAATCACAAGGTGTTACATACTGATATGGAACAGTGTGAGAAAGAGTACGAGTGATCAGCAACCATTCTTTGTGTCTGTGATGAATTCAGGAAACATGAGTGATCAGCGATCATTGTTTGTGTCTGTGATGAAATCAGGAAACATGAGTGATCAGCGATCATTGTTTGTGTCTGTGATGAAATCAGGAAACATGAGTGATCAGCAATCATTATTTGTTAAAAAGGAACTGTCTTGGTAGATGTCTTCATTTTGCTGAGTGGTCAGCTGCGACCTGTCTGACCCAGTAACTTCTCTCTTCTGTGGTACATCATAAAAACAGCAAGCATATATTGCAGTAATATTGCGGTAATATTGCGGTAAAGCATCGACTAGAGAACGCATGATAACATATACCGTTTTTCCTTGTATAGTGCGCCCCCATGTATAATACACACCCTAAAAATGGCATGCTGATGCTGGAAAAAAGCCTGTACCCATGTATAATACGCACCCAATTTTTATGAATTTTTTTTTATGAATTTTTTTTTTTTTTTTTTTTTAAGTCCCAATGATCGTCACACACGCAGGGAGGCAATGGGTCCCATTTTTATAGTCTTTGGTATGGTCTTAACAAGGCTGGATGTAATTTTTTTTGTTGGCGTTGATTTCTCCGACTGCCCATAAACGCACCACCGCGCTCCGTGCGCGCACGGGAAAGAGGCGTGCGGACGTGAAAAAAGCGGCTCTGTATGGGAGATACGTTGAAGAGGAATAAAAACACCCTTGGAAACCAAAACTTGGTGATTTCAAGTTTCATTTCGAGGGACATTTGTCACGTCTCGTCCCCAGTTTTGCTATGTGTCTAGGTTGCCATAGTTTCTGTTCGCGTCGCCCCTCTCTTCCTGTGTCACCTCAATCGATGTAACGTGTTTTGTATTTAAGTCCTGTCTGCCCCTCGCTCACCGTCGGATCATTGCATGTGTTACTGTCATGATGTCTGTTTGCTTTCTGTTCCTGTCTTTGGTAATGTCACCCTGTCTTTTTGTTCCACGACTTTGTCGGTCAGTCCTGTTGTTGGTTTTGTTTTCTAAAAAAAAAAAAAAAATTAAAAAAAAAAAAAATTAAAATTTTTTTGTACCCATGTATAATGCGCACCCCAGATTTTAGGACAATAAATTCGTTAAATTTTGCGCACTATACACGGAAAAAAACGGTATGTACATTTTTCTAACATCATCAGACCACAAAATACTTTTCCTTTGTGCTTCAATCCATTTTACATGAGCTCAGGCCCAGAGAACCCAGCGGCGTTTCTGGATGTGGTTCATAAACGGCTTTTGGTTTGCATGGTAGAGTGTTAACCCGCACTTACTGATGTAGTGACGAACTGTATTGACTGACAGTGGTTTTCTGAAGTTTTCCTGAGCACATTTGGTGATATCCTTTACACACTCATGTCGGTTTTGAAGGCAGTGCGGTCTGAGGTATCGAAGGTCACGGTCATTCAATCTTGGTTTCCGGCCGTGTCGCTTACGTGCAGTGATTTCACCAGATTCTCTCAACTTTTTGAAGATATTATGGACCGTAGATGTTGAAATCCCTGAATTCCTTGCAATGTTGCTTTGAGAAATGTTGTTCTTAAACTGTTCAACTATTTTCTCACGCCGTTGTGGACAAGGTGGTGAACTTCGCCCCATCCATGCTTGTGAATGACTGAGCATGTTTGGGGATCCTCCTTTTATACTCAATCATGGTACCCACCTGTTCCTAATTAGCCTGATCACATGTGGGATGTTCCAAATACCGTTTTTTTTCATGTATAATGCGCAAAATTTAACTAATTTATTGTCCTAGAATCTGGGGTGCGCATTATACATGGGTACAAAAAAAAAATAAAAAATATTATTATTTTTTCTTAAATCCAGATATCATACGGAGGCCATCATTACAGATGCGCTTTCTTCTCTGCTGTTCACTTCAAACACGCTCCATACGAACACAATGCTCTCGTATCAGACGCTTGCTAGATCACCTGCTCGTTTGCTGTCACAATGTACCCTACACAAATCCGAAACATTTCTTTGCTATTGAGTATGCTAGCGCATGCGCAGTGATACTGACCGGCAGAATAACATCCGGTTGTTCCCAAAGATGATCTTTTTTCTGAAATAATTTTACGTTCACGGACTTAAGTAGGAGTCAAAATTTGGGTGCGTATTATACATGGGTGCAGGCTTTTTTCCAGCATCAACATGCCATTTCTAGGGTGCGTATTATACATGGGGGCGCATTATACATGGAAAAAAACGGTAGGTGTTTGATGAGCTTTTCTCAGCTTTCTCAGTATTTTTCTGTCACCTTTCCCAACTTCTACTGGACGTGTTGCAGCCATGAAATTCTAAGTTCATTATTATTTGGCAAAAAACAATTACCGTTTTTTTCCATGTATAATGCGCAAAATTTAACTAATTTATCATCCTAAAATCTGGGGTGCGCATTATGCATGGGTACATTTTTTTTAAAATTTTTATTTATTATTTTTATTTTTTTAAGAAAATCATGGTACAACAATTTTTGAAGAAAATCTTGTCACGGATGGAGTGTGGAAAGGAGCAGGGCGACCAAGTGCAGCTTGGACCAGGGTTCATTGGAGGAACTCAAAACACAGACTTGGTAAACTAACATAACTCTCTAACAAAACCAACAACAGGACTGACCGACAAAGACGTGGAACAAAAAGACAGGGTGACATTACCAAAGACAGGAACAGAAACCTGTGTTCTTGTCAAATATTGTTTGTTTTTTAATCTCCATCGCGGACTGGACGTCATACGGAGGCAGTATCACTGCGCATGCGCACTATGGATCGGATGCGAATCGTCCTCTTTTCTTCTTGACTGACAATAAATGTGATAGTTTAATACTATCAGCAAATAACAAAATGCGTATTACAGGTAATATTTTATTTCACAACACTTTGCTTTGTTCCTTTCGTCTCTGCTGTTCACTTCAAACACGCTCCATACGAACGCAATGCTCTCGTATCAGACGCTTGCTGGATCACCTGCTCGTTTGCTGTCACAATGTACCCTACACAAATCTGAAAAATTTGTTGCGGTTCCGAGTCACGACGAGGGGCAAGTTTTGGTTTCCAAGGGTGTTTTTATTCCTCTTCAACTTCTCTCCCATACAGAGCCGCCTATTTCACATGTCCGCACGTCACTTTCCTCTTTTCATTAACCTAACTGATCGCGGTGGTGCCTTTACGGGCAGTTGGAGAAATCAACGCCAACAAAAAAAATACATCCAGCCTAGTTAAGACCGTACCAAAGACTATAAAAATGGGACCCATTGCCTCCCTGCTTGGCACTCAGCATTAAGTCAAAGTCAAAGTCAAAGTCAGCTTTATTGTCAATCTCTCCACATGTCACAACATACAAAGAGACCGAAATTACGTTTTTCTCTATCCCACGGTGACGAGACACATAACACGATAGACATACATGTACGCGACACAATATAAAAACAAGAAGGCAAAAATTCAAACAATCAATAGTAAGAGTGATGAATAAATAATAAATAAACAGATAACACAATAAATAAAAAAATAAAATAAAAATAAAACTTTGGGTGCGTATTATACATGGGTACAGGCTTTTTTCCAGCATCGACATGCCATTTTTAGGGTGCGTATTATACATGGGGGCGCATTATACATGGAAAAAAAAGGTAAGTCACTCCGGAGTATAAGTCGCATTTAGGGGAAATTTATCCGAAAAAAACAACACCAAGAACAGACATGAACAAGCAACAACAGGCTAAACGATAGGTATACTAATGTGACAAACACAAACAAAGACCTGAGGACGGGCCTGACGTAACATTCAGAGTTATTCAAATAACCCACCCAAACTATGAAAAAAAACGCGACCTATAGTCCGAAAAATACGGTAATGACAACACAAAATACAACACAACACAACACAACAATACTTACCTTTCCTTTAAAATCTTTTTCTCTACCTAACACAGACAGATAATGGGAGAATGTGTCACAACGTGAAGGAGATGTATTGGGTAATGCAGAAACAAAACAAAAACTATATTTAATGTTAGACACATTATCCACTAGGCTACTTTCGTCTTGACATTCATTAAATTGACAATGAAGGGACTTGAACCCTTTAATCTTCTGATCCAAAGTCAGTTAACTTCACTTGAATCTAGGCTGTAGATTTACTGTATATGCTCAAAAATCATTGCACTGCTATCACTTGTCAGAATTTCCTGTATGGCTATCTGGCCTAATGGGTAAGATTCCAAATCTAAATCATCAAATTGAAAGAGGAAAATATAGGTAAACTGTTTGTGTGCTGTTTTGATCTTTGTTGTGGTGACCCCAAATGTCAGTGACAAAAGCCAGAAGAAAGAGGCACATTTTTCATCTTATGTACAATTTTTAATTTGTTTCTCTTGACTCCAGTCGAGCAACCTGTGCTTGCTGATATTCACAATCCCTGTTTACTAGTTATTTTAGTCTGAGCAACCTGCTCAACTAAGGTTTCCAACTAGGACTAGGGTTCCTAGAGTTAGGGTTAGGGCTAGGTGTATAAAAAGTCTACCCCACCTGAGGATCGAACTCTTGACCTTCAGATTATGAGACTGACATGCTAGCACCTGCACTAATGAGGCTGTGCATTTGCAGTTTTACAATTCTTTTTTACTGTGAAACTGATCCAACCACCGGCCATTTCAATCAAACTGAACTTCACAGAAAGAAAAAGTGACTTTAAGTCTGAGCATTCTGAAAGTAGGGTTTCCAACTCGGGTTAGGGAAGCCAACTAAGGTTTCAAACTGTGGCCAGGGTTTCCAACTGGGGTTTCAAATTAGGGCTAGAGTTAGGACTAGAAGAAAGTATGCCCCGTGTGAGGGTCGAACTTACGACCTTCAGATTATGACACTGACACGCTACCACCTGCATTTTGTGAAATTGTTTTTTACTGTAAATTGATTCAACCACCGCCCATTTTGATCAAATTTAACTAGGCTAGGAAATCCAACTAGGACTAGGGTTTCCAGAAAAGGCTAGAGTTAGGGTTATATATAATATATATATATATATATATATATATATATATATATATAAATCATGCGCCGTGTGAGGATTGTCAAGTCAAGTCAAGTTTATTTGTACAGCCCTAAATCACAAGCAGTCTCAAAGGGCTTCACATAGACAGAAATTGACAATTATTCTCAAAGCATCCCCTGATGTTAAGCTCCCAAAAGGGCAAAGATAAACTTAAAAACCCCTACTGGGGGAAAAGAAGAAACCTTGAGAAGGGACCACAGATGGAAGGATCCCCCTTTCAGGATCACCAGGTTGGAATGGATGCAGAGAGGGCACAAATGATACAACATGAACATCAATGAAATAAAAAGTGGATGTCCATGTCAGAGCAGAGGGCTGCCGAAGGAGCCCTCAATTGTCCTGGCAGTGTCTACGAGGAGGTTGAGCTGCAGTTCCCCCATCCTGAATTGACCCACGAGAATCCAGATAGCCGCTGTCAGCATGGGTGCCACCTAACCACCTCCCCGGCCGGGGAGGGGGGAGGGAGGGGGTGGAGAGGGGGAGAAAACAAACTCCAGCCGAATCGGCCACTACAGGTTAGTTAAAGGCCATGTCATAGAAATGTGTCTTTAAACGTGTCTTAAATGTTTCTACTGAGGTAGCAGTTCTAATATCCATTGGTAGGGCATTCCAAAGCTCTGGAGCCCGAATAGAAAATGCTCTAGAGCAGGGGTGGGCAAACTTTTGGACTCGCGGGCCGAACTGGGTTCTAAATTTAGACCGGAGGGCCGGACAAGGAGCAGATGGACGTAGGCGTTGTGTGAAGTCATATAAGCGACCTGTAAAGGTCATTGCATAAAAGATCTTGGCCTTTAGTAGGTAGTAAAGCATGGATATTCCAAACAAGTTTTTTGAAAACAAATGCATTTATTAACAGCATTAAAAAAAAAAAATTCACTAAAAATCTGCTATCAGTGATTCTCATAAAATACGACACTGTTATTATGAATAACAATCTCCATCACTTCAGTGCCTGCAGGTCAGATTAATGAAAGATGTTTATCTTATGAGATCACATCAAACGGCAAACATTCTGACCAAATATATCATCTTGAAGAATCGGTGAAAGCATACATCCAAATAAAGTAATCAAAACAGCAACACAGTGAGGGGTATCTGAAAATCAGAGCAGAGTTTTAACTCGCAAACACCTGGTAACAGAGGTGAGGAAACGGGAAACACCTCCTTAAAGTAAGCCTTAAGAACTTTACAGGTTAAGATTAGTCGCAAATACACCCTGTTCCAAATTATTATGCAAATCGTATTTAAGTGTCAGAAAGATTAAATTTTTTGTTTTTCAATTAAACTCATGGACGGTATTCCGTGTGAGGGCTCTTTGGATAACTGAGATCAATTTCAGACACCGGTGATGATTACCGGCCAGTTGAGCCCACATTAAGGAGAAACTACTCAAGAATGGCGTTCCACATTATTAAGCAGATGATTTGAAGTTCGCTTTGAGCAGTGGCGGACGCCAACCCACGACCGGTGGGAGAGCTCGGAGGGCGGATGGGCTTTCAAGGAAGCCCCCCAGGCCGGTCCCACTCGCACTTAGAATTTTTTTTTTTTTTGGCTTCCATAATGTACCGGGCGCGGACGCGAAACCCACGCCGGGCAGGAGAGCTCGAAAGGCGGATAAGCATTCAAGGAAGCACCGTCTGGAGCTTCAGAGCCGTTCCGCCTAACATTTTACGCCCGATTGGGGTTCCAGGGAGGCGGCTAAGCATTTTTAACCAACCATGGAGCTTTTTTCGGACTTCCGTCTGGAGCTTCAGAGCCGTTCCGCCTAACATTTTACGCCCGATTGGGGTTCCAGGGAGGCGGCTAAGCATTTTTAACCAACCATGGAGCTTTTTTCGGACTTCCGTCTGGAGCTTCAGAGCCGTTCCGCCTAACATTTTACGCCCGATTGGGGTTCCAGGGAGGCGGCTAAGCATTTTTAACCAACCATGGAGCTTTTTTCGGACTTCCGTCTGGAGCTTCAGAGCCGTTCCGCCTAACATTTTACGCCCGATTGGGGTTCCAGGGAGGCGGCTAAGCATTTTTAACCAACCATGGAGCTTTTTTCGGACTTCCGTCTGGAGCTTCGGGGCCTTTCCGCCTAACATTTTACGTAGAGTACCGGGCGCGGCCACTAACTCAAGCCCGGCATGGCAGCTCGAAAGGCGGTTAAGCATTCAAGGAAGCGACGCCGGCCGGTCCGCGGGCCAAATAGGGTCCAGTAAAGTACCGGGCGCGGCCACTAACTCAAGCCCGGCATGGCAGCTCGAAAGGCGGTTAAGCATTCAAGGAAGCGACGCCGGCCGGTCCGCGGGCCAAATAGGGTCCAGTAAAGTACCGGGCGCGGCCACTAACTCAAGCCCGGCATGGCAGCTCGAAAGGCGGTTAAGCATTCAAGGAAGCGACGCCGGCCGGTCCGCGCTTGGGGCCGGTGGCGGTCGCCTTGTGGCGGTCGGGGCTGGCGCTTGGGGCCGGTGGCAGTCGCCTTGTGGCGGTCGGGGGATGGCGGTCGGGGCTGGCGCTTGGGGCCGGTGGCGGTCGCCTTGTGGCGGTCGCCTTGTGGCGGTCGGGGGGTGGCGGTCGGGGCTGGCGCTTGGGGCCGGTGGCGGTCGCCTTGTGGCGGTCGCCTTGTGGCGGTCGCCTTGTGGCGGTCGGGGGGTGGCGGTCGGGGCTGGCGCTTGGGGCCGGTGGCGGTCGCCTTGTGGCGG
>NC_083743.1:20009281-20011781 GCF_033458585.1 Syngnathus typhle
TTTTGCGTTCGAAGCTATGGACGAGAGAATCCATAGCGAGGTTGAAAAACAGTGGGGACATTGGATTGCCTTGCTTAACATCAACCTTCATGGAGATGGGTTCGGAGTAGGCGCCTCCGCAACCCACACTGGTCGAGCAGCCCACATACGAGTGACGGATCACCTCGATTACACGTCTGTCTACGCCCAAGCTTCCCAGCACACACAGGACATGGTCATGAGAAACCGAGTCGAAAGCCTTCGCAAAGCCAATGAACACGACCGCTAGCGGCACGCCAGCCGACCTCGAGCGCCCCACGATCCGATCAATCAAGAATCACGAGGGTCCTTCGCAACCACTCGCGCCGGCGACGAAACCACGCTGCCCGGGGGCCAACAGGACAGGCTCGCGCTAGCCTCATCACCATCAACCGCCCAAACAACCCCAGCACGACTGACCCCACAGTCCCAGGCCTCCAGCTAGATACTATATCCAGCTCAGTAGGGTCAGTTGATCTGGGTAGCAACCGGGTCTTGCACTCCTTGAAGACTTGGGGAACGACTCCACGCACCATCCATGTCGTAAACAGCCTCGCCAGTTGCGTACCGTCCGGGTCCCAGTCAAGAAGAGCCTGCTTCCTGATCCCGTCTGGGCCCGATGCAGAGCAATTCCTCATCTTAGCCAAGTTAGATACAACTTCCTGCCCCAGGATCGGGTGGTAGAATGGTTCGTTATCCGCGGTCAGTCCCACCTCAAAGCCCTTAGTCCATACAACGGCCTGACCGTTTCCCACTTACTCCAAAGTGTCCATCCACCAACTCCAGCGGCAAATCACATCTAAGGGGCGTCAGACCATCCAAGA
This sequence comes from Syngnathus typhle, assembly GCF_033458585.1. Lineage (NCBI taxonomy): Eukaryota > Metazoa > Chordata > Actinopteri > Syngnathiformes > Syngnathidae > Syngnathus > Syngnathus typhle. The sequence continues at coordinate 20,010,124 of NC_083743.1, forward strand.
TCCGCCGTGCCAGCCCCTTCTTCACTACAGAATAGCCGCGCTGCTGGTGCTAGAACACTCTCCTACGTTGGACGAGCCGCTTCGCCCAACCCGTCCTCCATCGGTCTCGAGGTCTGGACCTCGCGGACTTTGTCGGCCACACTACCTTACCCCCTAGGGCTTTCATGAGATCCAAAGCAGAGGACTCGATCAGGCTAGGCTCCCGACCTGCTTTCTTGACTAAGGCAGCGGTGGCCCGATGCTCCACACCCCCCGCCAGCAGCTTTTCCAGAACTCTATTCTCCACCAGATCCGGAAGCGACGGGGGGCAGGTCCATTTCTGGGGCGTCGCCCTGGCATCCAGGGCTCGCCAACGCACACCGGACGCACCGCCTGCCGCACGACCGCACAGGGACCCCCATTCCACCTCACCTGCTCTCCAGACTCTCCGTTTCCAACAACACATTTTCCGCTTATGATACCTGTACCTTTCCATAAGCTTCACCATCCGAGACTCCTACCATCACTTGGTCCGGAGGCCTCGGACCCCCTTATGCCGATTTCCAGACGGGCCCTCTCCCGCTTCTTCACTCACGCCGCCTCGGAGAGCAGGCTGCAGCGCTAACACGACCCCCGCCACCCCAACTCTCATACCCGAGGCAACGGAGGTCATTGACACCACTGAGGAGTTCTCAAGAGCTTCGCCAGCCGGGGTCCACCCGCTCCTTCGGCCTGACTGACTGTGGCTCTGATCCTGTGCCTCTGTCTATACGGACTTCCTAACCAAGGAGTTTTTGCAACCATGGCCCGTAGAAGTGACTACAAGCCGTTTGGGGACCCCGAGCAATGCCTCCGGTGGTTGGTCCCCATGGCCCCCGGAGAGGTTGATCCGCTGGCCGCGCACGTGCCCAACCTCAAGCACGTCCCGGGAAGGTAGCTCGAGCAGCAGCAGCCCCTCACCTAGCTGCGCCTCAGCCCATTTTTGGTAACCCAGAACGGCCTTCCTGGGTGGTCTGTAAGATATTAGACATGTCTACTGCCTCACTACCGTGAGAACACACAGGAGAACAAAGTCCCCCGACACTACAGAGCTATACATCGAGATCCACCCCGAGCAGCCGTCTGCTAGGCCGCGCAGCCTAGCACCAACTCGTAAGCCACCGCAGTCCAACCCACTAAGGAGAGGCCTGCCACATAGTGTCAGACTCACCCCCCGTAAAGCTGGCCAACGGACAACTCGCAATCCAACTGCCCGGAGCTACAAAAGCCCAGAGAGCTATGGAGCTCATCAACGGGGAGGAAAGCGGCCTGCAACAAACTGGCCACTACCCCCCGTACACCACATATTCGCCCCAAAAGGATTTGAGAAACGCATTCGGCAAAGGTCCAAGCGAGCACATAGGCATCCACGTGACACCCACCCACTCGGCCTGGCCTCCGTTCTATACCACTAGGCGCCGCCCACACCAGTGCGCAGATTCGGGTCATCTCGGTCTCGCTACCATACGGTCACACCCTGCGTACCAACAGAGCGCTGAGCGAACGCTAAGCCAGCCTACAGAGGTGTCAGAGTGCGACTCACAGGGAGAGGAACCGTCCGCCCAACGTCGGCCTAGGCCGAGGCCGGCAGGGGCCCTTTCCAAGGCGAGTCTATATTGCCAGTCGGTCAGTTTGGGAAA
>NC_083743.1:20356781-20359281 GCF_033458585.1 Syngnathus typhle
TCAACCAGGCAGGTTTTTGCACCGCCTCAATAGCTAGAGATCTCAACCACACATCCGAAGACCAACAGAGTTTCCAGGTGCGCCTGACCTGTATTCTGGGAACAGTAACGGACAACTTAACGATGCCCAACCCGCTGTCGCGAGTCCGCGAATAGATGAAGCCCCCCGCTGTGGACGGGTCGAGACGCAACCACCTCTTCACAGCCATCCGCACCTTCCCGTCAAGCCACCTCAATCTGGTCGCTGAAACCTTACCGACAACTGCCCTGAAGGTGACTCTCGGGAGTAAGAATGTGTTGCACACCAGTACCTTCTGCGAAGGCTTTAACGCCGACGCCGTAATTCTTTGCAGCCCCATACTCACCTGCTTGTCCAGACCCTCAGAGACAATTCCCCGCCACGGCACTATAGTGGCCCCCAGATATCGAACTGACTCACCCAGAGTCACCATGTGTATCGGCTTCCCACACAGCCTCCAAGCTACGCAGCCGCTCTCGTTTGGACCCATCCAGATACCGTGGCACTTACTTGGCTGGACAGCCAGCCCCGTAAGCTGGCAAAAGACCTCCAGGATCACCAAGTTCTTCTTCATTCCTTCCTCCGAGCCACTCAGCAGGACTAGATCATCCGCAAAGGCCAACGCGGCGATTCGGCGGTCGCCCCAGACCAGGTGACTTCCTTCGCGTTCGAGGCTATGGATGAGAGGATCCATAGCGAGATTGAATAGCAGTGGGGACATTGGGTCGCCTTGCTTAACACCAACCTTCATGGAAATGGGCTCGGAATAGGCGCCTCCGCAACCCACTCTGGTCGAGCAGCCCACATACGAGTGACGGATCACCTCGATTACACGTCTGTCCACGCCCAAGCTTCCCAAAACACACAGGACATGATCATGAGAAACCGAGTCGAAAGCCTTCGCAAAATCAATGAACACGACTGCCAGCGGCACGCCAGCCGACCTCGAATGCCCCATGATCCGGTCAAGAATCATGAGGTTCTCCTCGCAACCACTCGCGCCGGCGACGAAACCACGCTGCCGGGGGCTAACAGGACAGGCACGCGCTAGCCTCATCGCCATTATCCGCCCAAACAACCTCAGCACGACTGACCCGATAGTCACAGGCCTCCAGCCTGACACAGTACCCAGCTCAGTAGGGTCAGCCGATTTGGGTAGCAACCGGGTCTTGCACTCCTTGAAGACTTGGGGAACGACTACACGCACCATCCATGTCGTAAACAGCCTCGCCAGTTGCGTACCGTCCGGGTCCCAGCCAAGAAGAGCCTGCTTCTTGATCTCGTCTGGGCCCGGTGCAGAGCAATTCCTCATCTTAGCCAAGTTAGATACAACTTCCGGCCCCAGGATCGGGTGGTGGAATGGTTCGTTATCCGCGGTCAGTCCCACCTCGAAGCCCTCCAGTCCATAAAACGGCTTGACCGTTTCCCACTTACTCCTGAAGTGCCTATCCACCAACTCCAGCGGCAAATCACACCTAAGGGGCGTCAGACCATCCAAGATCCGCCGTGCCAGCCCCTTCCTCGCCTCAGAATAGCCGCGCTGCTGGTGGTAGAACACCCTCCTACGTTGGACGAGCCGCCTCGTCCAACCCGTCCTCCATCGGTCTCGAGGTCTGGACCTCGCGGACTTTGTCGGCCACACTACCTTACCCCCTAGGGCTTTCATGAGATCCAAAGCAGAGGACTCGATCAGGCTAGGCTCCCGACCTGCTTTCTTGACTAAGGCAGCGGTGGCCTGGTGCTCCTCACCCCCCGCCAGCAGCTCTTCCAGAACCCTATTCTCCACCAGATCTGGAAGCGACGGGGGGCAGGTCCATTTCTGGGGCGTCGCCCTGGCAGCCAGGGCTCGCCAACGCACACCAGACGTACCGCCTGCCGCACGACCGCACAGGGACCCCCACTTCCACCTCACCTGCTCTCCGGACTTGCCCGTTCCCAACATCTGGGCCACCACCACATTCTTGAGCCTATGATTCTTGTATTTTTTCATAAGCTTCACCATCCGAGCCTCCTCCTTCACGCTCCACCTCCTCTCCCTCCTTGGACCCTTACGAGCCTGGCTTCGCTCTTTACGAGCCGTGAACCACTCCGCTGCATGGGCCTGTCGCTTATGCTGAGACACTCCAACAGCCGTCCGAAAACGGCGCCCACAGTGATCGCAAGCGACCCCCTGTTCGACATCCACCATGCGCACGCCTCGGCATTTCGAGACATGACACCGAATTGCATGACTGTTCTCACCTCGTCTTTCGCACTCACGACAGCCGTACACGATGGAGACACCCGCATGCCGGGAAGCGCAATGCAACCCAAACCTACGCATACCAACCACACGCGCCCCACACAGTGGGCAGTCCATGGACTCTCGAGGCAGATGCACCAAGACTTGGTCCGGAGGCCTCGGATCCATCCTACGCCGCTTTCTAGACGGGCCCTCTCCCGCCTCTTCATCCACGCCACCACGGAGAGCAGGCCGCGGCGC